>NC_057805.1:53069725-53097504 GCF_018294505.1 Triticum aestivum
CTTTGTCCGGCGGCGGCTGGACGCGTCTGGCCGCGGAGAGGAAGGTGGTTAGGGTTTCGTCTGCGATTGTTATTCGGGAGGGATGCACTTATATAGCTAGAGGGAGCTACGAGAGTCCAAATGAGGTGCGGTTTTCGCCCACACGATCGTGATCGAACGACCTAGAGCATGGAAGAGAGTTTGGTGGGTTTTGGGCTGGTTTTGAGGGGTTTTTTTGCTGGAACACACAGAAGGCATCTGCGGTTACCCGGTTAACCGTTGGAGTACCAAATGACCTCCAAATGGAACGAAACTTGACCGGTGGTCTACCGGTGGTATACCAAGGCCACTTGACAAGCCTCGGTCCATTCCGAGAACGTTTGACACCCACACACGAAAGAAAACAAGAGGGGTGCACCGGAGGAGATGGGAGCGCCGGATTGCAAAACGGACAACGGGGAAAATGCTCGGATGCAAGAGACGAACACGTATGCAAATGCAATGGACATGATGACATGATATGAAATGCATGACATGAACAAAATGCAAAACGAAAGACAAAACCCGACCACGAAGGGAATATCATAACACATAGCCGAAAATGGCAAGAGTTGGAGTTACAAATATGGAAAGTTACATCCGGGGTGTTACAAACTTGCCTAACCTTACATTCCACCAGATTTTGCCACATGTTAGAATCCAGAAAGCTCCACATGTAGAAGCATAATGCACAAACCACCAGAATCTCATGCGTGCAATGCATGTGTACCTTACTAGTTCTAGTTGGTAGTAGTAAGAAACAAATTCCAGTTTTGGCATGAGCTCGTACTGCGGGAGCACCACAAGGCCTGCCGCAGGAGTTACATTTCCCTCTCGGGGCCCACGTGACCGAACTTCAGTGGCTTAGTGCCCGGCCTATGAGTCAATGACATGCGGACCTTAAATGCGGCTGGCCTACATGTCATTCTCATGGTGGTGGCGTGGTTCGCGACTCACTCGTTCGAGATGAACCGGCCGATGGTGGCGTGGCCGTGGCGAGGGTGCCACAGCTGGGCGTCGGGGCGTTACGAGGCGTAGATGGCCACACCGGCGGGTACTACCTGTAGTACATAAGTACTCCAGCTGAGGATTGATGACCGGGACGAAATGTGTCACAGCCGCTGGATGAAAATTCGATGGTGCGGGAGTACGGATCGGAGCACAGCAGCGGAGCAGGCAAACCGCGTCCAATCGGGTGTGTCTGCGGTAGAAAGTTGATGGTCGCCGCAGTTCAGCTGGCCCGCATGTCATGCACACAAAGGCAGAGGAGCGGTGGGGCCGAGAGGGATGAGGGGCACGTCGGGGGGATGAGGATCCCCTGACGCGAACAATCCTACCATTCTGTCACTGACATGTGGGACCCATAAGTGTGGGTCCCACCTGTCAGCGAAGGAAAGGCAGGGCAAGGCAGTGATAGCCACGTCAGAGGATCCATGTCCACGTCGGGGGACGTCGTGCCGTGGGTTGGAGCGGCGTCGTGGGAATCGCGTGTGGGTGTGGCAGTTGTAGAAACAAGAAACGTGATGGTCGCCGTGGTTCAACTTCCATGGACAAGCTGTCATGTCTGCTGACACATGTATATCAAAACTAGAGTGTTTATATTTCAAGCACGTGAACAAGTATTATTCTACTACTTTGGATCCATTGCAACGCACGGGCCAGCACATTGGTAGTAGTAGTGTCCATCTCTATCTCTAGAGGCCTTCCCTCCTTCATCATTTTCTCTCACAAGATAAACTACTCATACAAATGCATCTTGATGTTCTGTGGAACGCACGAGGATGTTTCCTTGGGGGTCTCTCGAGCGCGGCATGGCCGTAGTTGCAAGTTGACGCCCCTTGAGATGCCGACGTTGAGGGGCACTCGGATTTCCTCCGATGAGCAGGTAAGATAAGTTTGATCACGTAGTAAATGCATTCTAAAGACTACTTCCGTGTCCATCTCCTAATTCTCCCCCTGCCCACTGTTTCATAGGTTAGGCTCGGTGCGAGTGGAGATTGGCTTGCATATGTACGGGAGGGTACCAACATCAATTTGCACAACATTTACAACGGTGACACCGTTCCCGTAGAACCTTTGTCCAACATTCGGATCAGCCATGCAATGTGCCACCGCATGAATTGGTACGATGGAACCACGGTGAGATTGAATAAGATAGCACGAACCTTGCACATGGCGGTCAATGGCGGACCATGTTGTCTGCGGTCGATATGTTGCCGTACGAGTAGGAAGACGCTGTGCTCCTTTCTAACCGCATCTTCGCGGTGACAAACCAGGGGACTTATTTTGTATGGGACACATCCTACGATATACTCCCTCTCTCCCAGTTTATTTGTTTTGAATCTTTTCGTTTTATAAGTTTCAAATTCAAATTTAGAGCTCCCCATCACATGTTGAGATTACAATGTCCATTAAATCATTGCGTGCATGTATAGTAAAGAAACAAATCTTGAGTTTGGCAGGAGTTCGTGCTGCGGGAGCACCACAAGCCCTGGCGCAGGAGTTACATTTCCCTCTCAGGGCCGTCGGGACCGAGCTTCAGCGCCTTACTACACCTACCTTTGAGTCAATAACATGTGGACCCGATAGGTGACTGGTCCACATGTAATGCTCCCGTAGGCAGAGGGGCAGTGGGGCCAAGAGGGGTGAGCCGCAGGTCGGGGGACGTGTGGTTTCATGGGTTCAAGCGGCGTCGTGGGAATCGCGGGTGGCTATGATAGAAACTTGATGCTCGCCGCATTTTAGGTGGCCCACATGTCATGCACACAAAGGCAGAGGGGCGGTGCGGCCGAGAGGGGTGAGGCGCACGTCGGGGGGGGCGTGGTGCCGTGGGTTGGAGAGGCGTCGTGGGAATCGCGAGATGAAACGTGATGGTCGCCGTAGTTGAACTTCCATGGACAAGCTGTCATGTCTACGGACACATGCACTGCATACCGATCACTGGAAGGAGTAGCAGAGAAAGCTATATATGCGGATAAATAGTTCCTTATAGTCAAGCGGACCCATGCTACTACTCTGTTCCAAAGACATGCACACCATCGAAATAGTCCATCTATATCAATATACACCGAGAGGGAATAATTTTTTTTACAAGAGAGGAAATAGTTCGTCCATCCATAATGCCCTCCTGCTGGTGCAGCCTTTTCTTCGTCTTCTTCTTCTTCTTCTTCTCTTCTTCTTCTTCTTCTTCTTCTTCTTCTTCTCTTCTTCTTCTTCTTCTTCTTCTTCTTCTTCTTCTCATTCTCTGTGGGAGACGGCTTTGCAACAAGCTCTTTGGACCTTGCAGCTATCTATAAACTCACACGGGCATCGAGGGCAGCATATTTTATCTGCTCGTACGTCAAGGGATAATTCTCCCATCCAGACGACCTTAATGCCACCGTCTCATCACCCTGCTGAAGATTTGTACCGAGCACAAAATTTGCTACGTCGAATAGGGATGGTGTCTGTTTATCACAATCTTCTACAGGAATTTTGATTCTGGTTTGTAGGTCAGTGATGCTTTTCAAATCAAGGTTGTACGGCTCCAGCTTCTGTTTGTCCCCTTCGATGGCTGCCCCACAGAAGTATACGTCCTCCCGAGACAAGAAATCATGAAGCTCACCTGGTATGGAGGGCGAGTGTATGATGTGGTACACCAAAACATCATCTTCGAGGCACAGCTGAAGGACGGCGGCGCACTGGATCTTCCCAGGGGCACGCTCCGTGTACTCTGCGTCGAGACCGATGACCCTCGTCTCTACCTTTTCGAGGGAGTTGGATGCATTGTTGACCCACTGCCGAACAACCCTTGGGTGGACGGTGACGGTGGCAACTATTCGCATCGAGCCTTCGACGAGGACATGTTGGATGCTAAAAACCTGCATCTCGATCTCTTTCGCCATTTGGAACCGCTGGAACGGAGGGCTATGGTTTGGAGAATTAGGATTAGATGGCTAGTCTAACTGAAGTAATAGATGATTATTTAAAGAGGTTAAAACAATGTGAACGCAGTGGGGTTTGGATGCAAATGAAGACGAAGGGGAGGTGAAGAAGCCGAGGAGAATCGGTTCCCGATGGAGAAGTAAATGGGAGAACTGGCGTGCAGGCAGTTGATTAGACGGCTAGGTAGACTAAACGAAAAGGCTATGCGGGTAGACTGATGAGTCGTACCTGTTCGTGTACGTGCCCATCCTTCCTGATAGGTGGGACCTATGCAAACAGATAAAAAAATGTGTCGTAGTTTTTTTTGAGCGCGTGAGTGGGAGACACAACATTCTCTGGTTAAGGAATACTCCCTCCGTTTAGGTGAGTATAAGTCACCTTATGAAAATCAGGTTTTCCCAAAACCTTTAGGCGTGGAGCATTAACTTCCTGCTCGATCCCCTCCCAGCCTCGTTAGCCAGCGTTCTCTTCCTCTGCTGCCGCGTTCTACCTTTCCATTTTTCCTCTTCTCAAGTGTGGAACAATCTGCATGCCGTCCTTGATGCACCAGAACGACCACTGCATGCATCACGGCAGGGCGTTGATTGGGCATGCATGAGAATTTGGTTCTGCTCGCAATATGGATGATACGTGAACGATGAAGTGAACAGGCATGCTAGCACGGGAGACCTATTTCCGCTATACAATACTTTTTTTAAACGACGCTATACAATACTGGAGTACTCATGTTCCTACTAGTAGTAGTAGTAGTACAACTGTGGTACACTTGATGGTCAAAATACTATTCATCCGGTCCTCACAGTGAAGTGACAACACCCTGCGCCTGACACTAGTCCAGGCGGCGTGTTCGGGTTACCAAAGTCAGCCTCACCCTGTGCACTGTGCAGTCTGTCACCTCCGCTGTACAGCACATTGGCACCTCGCCTCGTCTCCCTCTCCGCTCCCATAGCACCACTCCATCTCCATCTCATTCTCCGTCTCCGTCTCCGTCTCCATCTCACTGTGCCCCCGTGTACCGTCGCCTCACTCGCCTCCCCTAGTACCACTATTCCCTCGCTAGCCGCTCCAGCACCGACATCCTTCTCCCCCGTAAATCAAGCCCCCTTCCAAACTCCACCATGGCCGAACGCGAACCGCGCAGCATCCATATGAGCCGCGATTGGAGCAATCTCCCTAGTGACATCCTCGACCTCTGTTGTTCGTGTATGGATATGTTGAGCGCCCTGCGGCTGGCTGCATGCTCGAGGGACATGCACACGGCCATGATCGAAGCGAGGCCTAAGCTTTTCAAGACACCCTGCTTGCTGCTATCTGGTCTTGCGAGATTGGCTCACCATGGTACGGAGCGTGCATGATGCCCCTCGACTTCAATCCGATCTCCATTAGCCGAAACTTCTTTGCAGGTATGTAGTGGGTCGCCGTACATCATTTCCCTCGACATCGATTCGATCACCATCGCCCGAAACTTCTTGGCAGGTATGTACTGGGTCGGCATGAACTCCCGCTGGATGGCTGCCTTCGGAGAAGACGGTAAAAAGTTGGTGCTCGTGAACTTCCAGACCTCCCATGAGATTATCCTTCCTCCGTTGGATTATATAGAGTATTACCATCGCGGTCCAAGTCATCTAGATTACTACATCAGTTGGACGGACCTTGTTTTGCAGAAGATTGTAATCTGCCAAGTGCCCACACGACATGCGAATTACGCAGACTTCAAGCTAATTGCCTTGTTCGACCGCGGACTCGCCTATCTTTACGTCGGTGCCTTCTTTAGCTGGAGACAACTCAGCTCGCAGTGGATCATCGTCAAAGCTGATACACACTTCTGTGATGCTATTGAACACAATGGCATCATCTACGCGATCGACAAAGCAGATGGCACCACGTATTCCTAGGACGGCGCGTGTAAGTTCTTTCCGTCTCATGTTAATGATGATGCCATGACACTGTTTGAACTTTTTGTGATGATTGGCATATCCCTGTTTGAGCAGAATTTGAGTAGAACTATGGCAATGTATTAGAGACGCCGTAAATCAGCTATATTTGGAATGAGTTAATTCATGCGATTGTGACCATGTCATTACAGCCAATTTGTGCCCTGAATAATCAAACGGTTAGGAATATATGGATATTATCCTTATTTTACAGTAATCTATATACTACTACTAAATATGAGTGTGTATCAATGGCCATGTTAGTTTCCTCATTTTCATGATGTAGAAACATGCACCACACTGTTGGTTTCATCTAACCATACATTAGGGAAGTAAATGTGCATATGGAGAACTCTATATTTGGAAGTAGTGAAATCCTGCAATGCTTACCATGTGTACATACCTATATTCGCCCTTCAGCAATCAATGGCTAGAATAATATCCTCACAAAATTTTTGCCCACAGAACACGAGTATATAACAATGCATGGTCTGTTAGTTACCTTGAAGAATTTGTTTGTGAGGACAGAACATGATTACTCCCTCCGTTCCCAAATATTTGTCTTTCTAGATATTTTAACAAGTGACTACATACGGAGCAAAATGAGTGAATCTACACTCTAAAATATGTCTACATACATCCGTATGTTGTGTCTATTTGAAATGCCTAGAAAGACAAATATTTGGGAACAGAGGGAGTACATAACATGCATGACATGGTAGTTTCCTGTGAAGAATCGATTGCGAGATAACATGAGTATAACCATGCATGGCACTTCTATATTTTCGAACCCAGTATACATTTCCCTGTATTTTCCTCCCAGTTCCAACAGGGACATATCAATGATGTTTCTTGCATTATCCTACTCATACTCTGAACAATGCTGATCTTACATTAACAATGTCTATCCTTTTTGATATGATGCAGTGTCCCTACAGTTACTGCTCTTTGTAATCACACCACCTTTGCCAAAAACAGGGAAGCACAACTGGTTCCTCGCTCCATCAGACGACGGCAAAAGACTGATGATCATTCGGACACATGAGCCGGAAAAGTTATATTGCAAAACCCCACTGTATACAAGCACCGTGTAATATGTGAGTATCCGGAGAGTGGCTGTTACGTCTATGAGCAGGATACCAGCTTGTTTGGGCCTTTAGGATTTTTTAGTTGGAGGCGGGTAAACAGCCTTGGTTCACACTCTCTGTTTCTCGGACTCAATTATCCGATTAACAAGGAGATCACCGTTGTCAAGGACCTTGATGGCAGAGAGGCTCTGTTTGCTATGGAAAACTATGTCTACACGGCGAGCCCTAGGAGTTCGGGAGCAAACTCCCCTGATTGTCAACGATACAGCCTGCAGCCAAAAGAAGGTGAGAATGACAAAGGCATCTGGATTAACTTTGATCCTTGGATGTCTCAATTACGACAGGCAGTGATGTGGTTCAAGCCTTCAGGTTGATAGGTAATTGGGTTGTTGCATCGAAAGGGTGGAGTACTAGTGTCTCCGGATCACTGGTCACTGAAGCGGGGTTGCAAATTATGATGGTGTTGGATCATCTCTTCGAATGACTTTGTTGTCTTTGCTGCTAGTTCTGGATGGGTAGTTCTTTCTTTTGTTATGCATATTCCTTGTCATTTGGTCATCCTCATCTATGCCACTCTTACTATGTAATAGTTGCTTCTGTTTAGAATGTCATTCTCGTCTGGATCACGAGAGTCTGAGCGCTGCAGATGGGTGCGTATCAATGGCCATGTTAGTTTCCTCATTTTCATGATGTAGAAACATGCACCACACTGTTGGTTTCATCTAACCATACATTAGGGAAGTAAATGTGCATATGGAGAACTCTATATTTGGAAGTAGTGAAATCCTGCAATGCTTACCATGTGTACATACCTATATTCGCCCTTCAGCAATCAATGGCTAGAATAATGCCCTCACAAAATTTTTGCCCACAGAACACGAGTATATAACAATGCATGGTCTGTTAGTTACCTTGAAGAATTTGTTTGTGAGGACAGAACATGATTACTCCCTCCGTTCCCAAATATTTGTCTTTCTAGAGATTTTAACATGTGACTACATACGGAGCAAAATGAGTGAATCTACACTCTAAAATATGTCTACATACATCCGTATGTTGTGTCTATTTGAAATGCCTAGAAAGACAAATATTTGGGAACAGAGGGAGTACATAACATGCATGACATGGTAGTTTCCTGTGAAGAATCGATTGCGAGATAACATGAGTATAACCATGCATGGCACTTCTATATTTTCGAACCCAGTATACATTTCCCTGTATTTTCCTCCCAGTTCCAACAGGGACATATCAATGATGTTTCTTGCATTATCCTACTCATACTCTGAACAATGCTGATCTTACATTAACAATGTCTATCCTTTTTGATATGATGCAGTGTCCCTACAGTTACTGCTCTTTGTAATCACACCACCTTTGCCAAAAACAGGGAAGCACAACTGGTTCCTCGCTCCATCAGACGACGGCAAAAGACTGATGATCATTCGGACACATGAGCCGGAAAAGTTATATTGCAAAACCCCACTGTATACAAGCACCGTGTAATATGTGAGTATCCGGAGAGTGGCTGTTATGTCTATGAGCAGGATACCAGCTTGTTTGGGCCTTTAGGATTTTTTAGTTGGAGGCGGGTAAACAGCCTTGGTTCACACTCTCTGTTTCTCGGACTCAATTATCCGATTAACCAGGAGATCACCGTTGTCAAGGACCTTGATGGCAGAGAGGCTCTGTTTGCTATGGAAAACTATGTCTACACGGCGAGCCCTAGGAGTTCGGGAGCAAACTCCCCTGATTGTCAAGGTGAGAATGACAAAGGCATCTGGATTAACTTTGATCCTTGGATGTCTCAATTACGACAGGCAGTGATGTGGTTCAAGCCTTCAGGTTGATAGGTAATTGGGTTGTTGCGTCGAAAGGCTGGAGTACTAGTGTCTCCGGATCACTGGTCACTGAAGCGGGGTTGCAAATTATGATGGTGTTGGATCATCTCTTCGAATGACTTTGTTGTCTTTGCTGCTGGTTCTGGATGGGTAGTTCTTTCTTTTGTTATGCATATTCCTTGTCAGTTGGTCATCCTCATCTATGCCACTCTTACTATGTAATAGTTGCTTCTGTTTAGAATGTCATTCTCGTCTGGATCACGAGAGTCTGAGCGCTGCAGATGGGTGCGTATCAATGGCCATGTTAGTTTCCTCATTTTCATGATGTAGAAACATGCACCACACTGTTGGTTTCATCTAACCATACATTAGGGAAGTAAATGTGCATATGGAGAACTCTATATTTGGAAGTAGTGAAATCCTGCAATGCTTACCATGTGTACATACCTATATTCGCCCTTCAGCAATCAATGGCTAGAATAATACCCTCACAAAATTTTTGCCCACAGAACACGAGTATATAACAATGCATGGTCTGTTAGTTACCTTGAAGAATTTGTTTGTGAGGACAGAACATGATTACTCCCTCCGTTCCCAAATATTTGTCTTTCTAGAGATTTTAACATGTGACTACATACGGAGCAAAATGAGTGAATCTACACTCTAAAATATGTCTACATACATCCGTATGTTGTGTCTATTTGAAATGCCTAGAAAGACAAATATTTGGGAACAGAGGGAGTACATAACATGCATGACATGGTAGTTTCCTGTGAAGAATCGATTGCGAGATAACATGAGTATAACCATGCATGGCACTTCTATATTTTCGAACCCAGTATACATTTCCCTGTATTTTCCTCCCAGTTCCAACAGGGACATATCAATGATGTTTCTTGCATTATCCTACTCATACTCTGAACAATGCTGATCTTACATTAACAATGTCTATCCTTTTTGATATGATGCAGTGTCCCTACAGTTACTGCTCTTTGTAATCACACCACCTTTGCCAAAAACAGGGAAGCACAACTGGTTCCTCGCTCCATCAGACGACGGCAAAAGACTGATGATCATTCGGACACATGAGCCGGAAAAGTTATATTGCAAAACCCCACTGTATACAAGCACCGTGTAATATGTGAGTATCCGGAGAGTGGCTGTTATGTCTATGAGCAGGATACCAGCTTGTTTGGGCCTTTAGGATTTTTTAGTTGGAGGCGGGTAAACAGCCTTGGTTCACACTCTCTGTTTCTCGGACTCAATTATCCGATTAACCAGGAGATCACCGTTGTCAAGGACCTTGATGGCAGAGAGGCTCTGTTTGCTATGGAAAACTATGTCTACACGGCGAGCCCTAGGAGTTCGGGAGCAAACTCCCCTGATTGTCAACGATACAGCCTGCAGCCAAAAGAAGGTGAGAATGACAAAGGCATCTGGATTAACTTTGATCCTTGGATGTCTCAATTACGACAGGCAGTGATGTGGTTCAAGCCTTCAGGTTGATAGGTAATTGGGTTGTTGCGTCGAAAGGCTGGAGTACTAGTGTCTCCGGATCACTGGTCACTGAAGCGGGGTTGCAAATTATGATGGTGTTGGATCATCTCTTCGAATGACTTTGTTGTCTTTGCTGCTGGTTCTGGATGGGTAGTTCTTTCTTTTGTTATGCATATTCCTTGTCAGTTGGTCATCCTCATCTATGCCACTCTTACTATGTAATAGTTGCTTCTGTTTAGAATGTCATTCTCGTCTGGATCACGAGAGTCTGAGCGCTGCAGATGGGTGCGTATCAATGGCCATGTTAGTTTCCTCATTTTCATGATGTAGAAACATGCACCACACTGTTGGTTTCATCTAACCATACATTAGGGAAGTAAATGTGCATATGGAGAACTCTATATTTGGAAGTAGTGAAATCCTGCAATGCTTACCATGTGTACATACCTATATTCGCCCTTCAGCAATCAATGGCTAGAATAATACCCTCACAAAATTTTTGCCCACAGAACACGAGTATATAACAATGCATGGTCTGTTAGTTACCTTGAAGAATTTGTTTGTGAGGACAGAACATGATTACTCCCTCCGTTCCCAAATATTTGTCTTTCTAGAGATTTTAACATGTGACTACATACGGAGCAAAATGAGTGAATCTACACTCTAAAATATGTCTACATACATCCGTATGTTGTGTCTATTTGAAATGCCTAGAAAGACAAATATTTGGGAACAGAGGGAGTACATAACATGCATGACATGGTAGTTTCCTGTGAAGAATCGATTGCGAGATAACATGAGTATAACCATGCATGGCACTTCTATATTTTCGAACCCAGTATACATTTCCCTGTATTTTCCTCCCAGTTCCAACAGGGACATATCAATGATGTTTCTTGCATTATCCTACTCATACTCTGAACAATGCTGATCTTACATTAACAATGTCTATCCTTTTTGATATGATGCAGTGTCCCTACAGTTACTGCTCTTTGTAATCACACCACCTTTGCCAAAAACAGGGAAGCACAACTGGTTCCTCGCTCCATCAGACGACGGCAAAAGACTGATGATCATTCGGACACATGAGCCGGAAAAGTTATATTGCAAAACCCCACTGTATACAAGCACCGTGTAATACGTGAGTATCCGGAGAGTGGCTGTTACGTCTATGAGCAGGATACCAGCTTGTTTGGGCCTTTAGGATTTTTTAGTTGGAGGCGGGTAAACAGCCTTGGTTCACACTCTCTGTTTCTCGGACTCAACTATCCGATTAACCAGGAGATCACCGTTGTCAAGGACCTTGATGGCAGAGAGGCTCTGTTTGCTATGGAAAACTATGTCTACACGGCGAGCCCTAGGAGTACTGGTGTCTCCGGATCACTGGTCGCTGAAGCGGGGCTGCAAATTATGATGGTGTTGGATCATCTCTTCGAATGACTTTGTTGTCTTTGCTGCTGGTTCTGGATGGGTAGTTCTTTCTTCTGTTATGCATATTCCTTTTCATTTGGTCATCCTCGTCTACGTCACTCTTACTATGTAATAGTTGCTTCTTTTTAGAATGTCATTCTCGTCTGGATCAAGAGAGTCTGAGCGCTGCAGATGGGTGCGTTTTGGTGGTGTAGCAAGACTTCTTATGAACTATCATGTCTTGCTGTTTATGTCAGTAGTAGTCACTAGTCAGTGTTTGAATGTTGTATATATCGTTGTTTCGAACTGTTTATTGTCTCGAACTACTGGTGGGCTAAATGAGGGCATCACCATTCTCCAGTGTTTAGAGTATATCTCCTTTTTTCAAGTTATATAATTTGAGCTGAGTGTGTTTTCGATGATGTACACTTGTTTGGGCCAGTGAGGTGTCGTTGAATATGGGCCGAGTAGTAACGCAATGCCAAACAGGTCAATTATGACTCTCAGACCGGGCTCTCAAAAGATCCTAAAAAAACGAGGTCGGGCTCTCCAAAAAAGAAAGAATGAGGACTCTTAGGCCAACATGTGGGCGCCACCGGTGTTTTCGTGCGCTTGCGCGCCGAGAGCATATTGGCGCGTGATCGAAATTCATGCTACCTTTTCATCCCTAGTCTCCCGCCCCTCCCCCACCTCTGGAATCTCGATTCCTACTCCAGTTCCCCCAAATCCCCCTCCTGTACTCCCTGTACTCAAGCGCACTATCATGTCGTTGTTCAACGCGGATCTCCGAGTCGGAGATCTTGAGGTCCGTCCTGCCTTCGGTCGCTGCGTGCTGTCGCTCAGCAGTGGCATGGCGGCGCTTGACGGCCAGTTTGCCGGCAAAGTGCTGATGGTAACCATCAACGGCGACCGGCCTCCCGTCTCGCCGGACGACCTTGTCAAAGCTCTTGGCATTGCGCACGGCATCCAAATAAGTGACTTGCTCGTTGAAGTCTGTCCGCCACCGGCTGATTTCTTCGTCAGGTTCTGGACAACTTTCGACTGTAGTCGTGTGTTCAAATCTTCCCGGCGTTTGTTCTGCGATGGCGCGCTGGTGAGCTTTGATCGCTGGCACCCAGGATGGGGCTCGGTGCCCTCTGAGCTTGAGTTTTTAACAAAGCTTACCTTCCACGGCATGCCTCGATGTTCTTGGAACAGCGAGTCCATGAACGAGCTTATCAACGACCTTGGAGGTGAGCTCGTAAGTATGTTTGTTCCTCCAGACAGCTGCGCTCTGACGGTTATGGCATGGATGAAGAAGCCGTCCACCATACCGAAGGTGATTGGTGTTGAGATACCGGTGCAGGAACCGGGGTTGTACTATTCGTCGCCACCAAGGCCGCCGCGGACCACGTTAGGGATGTATCTGTATCGAGTGTTCGTGCATGTCGAAGAAGTGGTCAATCCATCAATCGAAGTCCTGCCGCCGCCGCTGGTGCCAGGGTCCGTCGACGACGTCCATTATAGGAGTCAACGTCAGACTTTCCCCGTGTTGCTCGGAACGATGGATGGCACAGGGCCTACTCCATCGCGCGGCGGAGGCCACTGCTTCTTTGGGAGAAGAGGCAGGGCTGGCTGCCTGGATGTGCTCTAATTTGAGGAAATAACTGAATCTTGTCAGAAACTAGTTAAATCCGAGCTATGGGTGTGAAGCACTGATATGCCAGTACATTTGATTGTGACCTGTTCTAATTCTGTGCCTGAACTTTTTTTAGAAAGGGTTGTACGTCAACTTAATGTGCTAGCAGAACTTATTGTGTTGTCTGTCTGTTTTCTTTGCACAACATTCAAGATATTTCCCCATCATTGATAAAGACGATGAACCGTTATGTACGACTTCGTTGGTTTCAACATAGCCCTTCCCGTAGCGATCCACTGCTTCCATCCTGATTGTGCCGCCTGCGTGAAATTTTTGTATGCAAGTTCAGTGTGCTATGATGTTCTATATGATTGTGTCAACTATATAAGTTTTTACTGAGCATCAGCAATGCATATGGCTGAAAGATGTATTTACGAGCATCGACCGATGGGTCTCTCTCTCTATCTCTCTCTCTCTATCTCTCTCACACACACGCGCACACACACGCGCACACGCACATGTGGGACCCGTTGAATTATTTATTTGCTCATGACAACTTTTAATTAGGTTCCACTGTAATCTAACTTTTTTCTTAAGTTATTAATTGAGCTCAGTGACTTCAAAAACTTGTACAGAAGCCTTGTTTGGGCCTTTCCGGCGTCGCTGAATGAGGGCTGAGTAACCATGTTAGGTTGTACTGTACTACACCGGCCTTTTTTTTCAACATCAGCAATGCAACTGGGCCGACAGTTGTACACAATATCCGGGTCAACTTGTTATTCTCCGCCCCGCTGGGCTGCAAACTTTCCTAGGAGGTATGCATTAGGCTTAACACGAAAATGGACTTTAAGAAATAATAAATGGGATGTAATTATAATAACTGGACAGTTACTATGCACCAAACACGTAATTAGTTTGAAAAATATATTATTTTTGGAATTTGAAAATTTTAATTTCATTACTTGTTGCGCGCGCAATATTTCGTTGGATTTTAACGTAATACAACTTTATTTTGAAATTATATTTAACCTGACTAGAAATTTCGGATAAAAATATTTCGGATCCCATCAAAATGTGGGAATTTTTTTGAATTCTGTTTTGAGCAGTTGTTTGAAATTATTAATCGTTGTCCTAGCTAGAAGTTGGGCTGTACTTTTAACAAACTGTAAATGGGCTGTAGTAAATTCCATTAGAATTAAAAAATGGGCTGTACATTCTTACAAATCGCAAATGGGCTATATGTTATCTGCCAAATCCGAGCTGTGGGCCTACTAAGTTGACGCGTACCAAGGGCTTTGTCAACTTAGTCAATATAAACGATTCTAGCTGCAGTGATCGTACGATGTCCATCCAATGGCCGTAGTGCTTCTTCAACCTCTGGTCTTCTTGCTCCAGCCGCCCAAAGCAGCGCCGGTTGTGCCGCGTGCTCCTGCCTCCCGTGGCCGGCTGTGATGCCGTGGAGGCCTCACTGCCCCATACTACTCCCACCGCTGGCCAGGCCATCCCTCTACTCACCCACAACCCCTGTTATTCTGCGGCGATGGCAGCCTCACACCGTAGCCGAACCAGTGAACCCTCGTACTCCTCTCCGCGCGGGCTTCCACTCCTGCATCTTCCCCTGCTCAGCATCGTCCCCTTCCTAGGCCTCGCCGTCGTCCAGACCACCGCCCTGGTGCTCTCGGCGCGGCGTGGTCAACGACCGACTTCCATCGGAAGAGTACTGTACGTGGAGAGGCTGACAGCTGGGTCCAGGCGGCCGCAAGGAAGTGCCTCCTTATTACGCGCAAAATAATTATTCCTCCACTTGACAGCAGGGACCCACCGGACGGGCCACCTTATTTCGCAAAAAAACGTTTCCCCCTGACTGCTGGGACCCACCGGACAGGCCAGCGTATTTCGCGAAAAAAAAGTTCCCCACGCTGTCAGCTCGGACCCACCGGAAGTGCCTCCTTATTACGCACAAAAAAAATGAATACTCCCCCTGCTAGCTGGGACCCACCATGGTGGGAGGCTGACTTGTGCGCCTACTAAGTTGACTGGGATGGGGGCCTTTATCAACTTTAGTCAATATGAACGATTCTAGCTCCAGTGACCGTACGATGTCCATCCAACGGCCGTAGTGCTTCTTCAACCTCTGGTCTTCTTGCTCCGGCCGCCCAAAGCAGCGCCGGTCGTGCCGCATGCTCCTACCTCCCGTGGCCGGCTGTGCTGCCGCGGAGGCCTCACCGCCCCCTACTATTCCCACCGCTGGCCAGGCCCTGCGGCGATGGCAGCCTCACATCATAGCCGAACCAGTGAACCTTCGTACTCCTCTCCGCGCGGGCTTTCACTGCCGCGTCATCCCTGGCTCCTCGTCGTCCCCTTCCTAGGCCTCGCCGTCGTCCACCGCCCTGGTGCTCTCGGCGCGGCGTGGTCAACGTGGTCAAGGAACGACTTCCATCGGACGTGGACTGTACGTGGAGAGGCTAACAGCTGGGTCCACGGCCGCAGCAAGGAAGTGCCTCCTTATCACACGGAAAATAATGACTCCTCCACCTGACAGTGGGGACCCACCGGACAGGCCACCGTATTTCGCAAAAAAACGTTTCCCCTTGACTGCAGGGACCCACCAGCTACATCTTCACACGCAAGGAAGTGCGTTCGGGCAAAAAAACGATTCGCCCCCTGACTGCTGGGACCCACCAGCTACATCTTCGCAGGCAAGGAAGTGCCTGACAGTCGGGACCCACCTGGTCGAAGCGTACGTAGCATTGTCATTCTAGTCGCGAACGTGTACGTACATACTGGTCGATGTAGAGGTGCGCACCTGTCGTAGTAGAGGCGTGCACGTAGCATGTACACGTACGTACAGCGGCCAGTGTGCAAGAAAGAAAATACGGCCACGTACGTACATACGGGCAGGGTCTCGAACGCCTACTCGCACATACGTACGGCCAGGGCTCGTGTACATGGCTGGGTCGGAACGGAGAAATAGTGTCGTCGTCGTGTTCATGGGGAGCCAACCGGCTGGGTCGGAACGGAATGCGCCGTCGTGTTCATCGGGAGGGCTTGGACGGAACAGCCGATGGAAACAAGGCCTGGCGTACCGCAAAACGGAGGAAACGGCCTTGTGTTCGACCGGCCACGTTTGAAACGGGATCCTGTTCATCGGGAGGGGTCTGGCGTACTGTAAAACGGAGGAAACAGGCCTCCTATGGTCGAAACGGGGGTCCTGTTGATCGGGAGGGGTGTGGCGTACCGCAAAACGGAGGAAACAGACTTGTGTTGGAGCGCTACGGTCGAAACGGGGGTCCTGTTCATCGGGAGGGGTGTGGCGTACCGCAAAACGGGACTCCACGGGACACTGTTCATCTCCACTGTCGACCCCCTCCAGCCTCCAGGGGCTACTGTTCATCCACCATCGACCTCCTCCAGCCTCCACCTGCGACTGTTCATCGACGGGCTCCTGTTCATCCAGCCTCCACCACGCGCTACTCCACCGGCTACTGTTCAACTAGCCCTCTCCACGGGCTCCTGTTCAACCACCCCTCCACGGGCTACTGTTCATCTAGCCCTCCACCGTCTACTGTTCATTCTGCCCTCCACGGGGTGGTCCCGTTCATCCTGCCCTCCACGGGGTCCTGTTCATCCAGCCCCAACCGGCTCGATCAATCGGGGTCCTGTTCATCCAGAGGCAACACCACGGGGTCCTGTTCATCCACCCCCATCGGGAACTGTTCATCCAAACCCCCCCAGCAACGCTCACTGTTCATCCAGAGGCAGCATCGATCGGCTTCAGTTAGCAGCAGTAGTGAAGGAATCGCTCGATCGGGTTCAGTTAACAGCCATCGATCGATCGCTCGGGTTCAGTAACGCGTAGCCTGCAGTGCAATCGCTCGGGTTCAGTTAGAGCCCAACGCCTCGCTCGGGTTCAGTTAGAGCCAACGCCTCGCACACACGCGCGTACGTGTACGAGAGAAACGCGCATCGCTCGGCCCCGACCTCCCACCGTAACCGGGAACTCCCCGAAATTTTCCTCGCCCTCGCTTCTACCACGGTTTTTTCCGTCATGGACGGCCCAAAGAATGTCATGCAGCTGCGTCTCCAGCCCGCCCAGGACGAAAAGCCCATTTTCTGTCATGATTTTTTGTCATAGAAGTAGGAGCCCACCACATCTATGATGACACCGGGTTTTGTCACAATTATCGTCATAGAAGTGTCACATGTATGATAGAAATTTTTTCGTTCGGCCCAAAATGTCACGGATGTGTCTTTTTTTTGTAGTCTTCGCTCTCCATCATCTCTGGAAGAAGATCCCACGAAGACGAACTCTGTCGAGAAGGGCTACGATCCGAACTAGAAGACACACGCCTCGGTTATCGTTCTCGAAAATGAAGCAGGATATATTTACTATAAAGTACTTTCATTTACTTACAGCTCGGTAGAGGGCTGGTCCCCTTGCGGGTACTATGCGGTAAGGATGCCCTCCGGGGTAGGACCCTCCGACAAAGGATTCTTCCCTCGCTTGGAGACCATTACTTCCAAGTCTTCAGAGGCGGTCCTCTTCCTTCCCTGGGGAGAGGGAATTTTAGATTCTTCCCCCGGTTATCCTCCCTCACGGAGGCACTAATTCCCCCGGTTTGGATGAATAGTGAGTGAGGCTCGCTCTCGGCTTCTTTGTTCCTCCCTTTATCTTCCCCTAATGGCGCTTGATAAGGCGCAAGCTCAAGCATCATGGCTAGTACAGGATCCGGTGAGCCCTCGGGAAGGGGGGACCGGACACCTGATCATCTTCGCCTTTTTTTATCCAGTCCTAGTCAAAAGGCGACTTTTCAGAATGATGTTGTGATAAATTAAAAGATAACGTGTTCGGCCGCGGAATTACTTACTTGAGTGTCTGGACGATTGCAGTTCAGACCCGCATCCTCGGAGGTGTGCGGACACTCTATTTGTGATCCGAAGAACGATCTGTACATCTCTTCGAGCGTCACGCCGAAGAAGTGCTGGATAGTTCGCGGTCCTTCCGGGTTGAACTCCCACATACGGAGAGGTCGACGTTTGCATGGCAGGGCTCGACGAACTAGCATGACTTGCATTACCTTAACAAGGCTGACATCCCTCTCGAGGAGATCTCGGAGGCGACTCTGCAATGTCCGCACATCATTTACTGGCCCCCAGTCCAGCCCCTTGTTGACCCATGATGCCAGTTGTGGAGGGGAGCCCGAGCGGAAGGCAGGGCGGCTACCCACTTAGTACCCCGGGGAGCTGTGATATAAAACCACTCCCGTTGCCATAAACTGGACAGCTCCGGGAAGGAACCCTTTGGCCATGGAACATCGGCGCCTTTGCTTATTATGGCACCTCCAGACTCTGTGTGTCGCCCCTCAATCATCTTCGGCTTCACATTGAAGGTCTTGAGCCATAAGCCGAAGTGTGGGGTAATGCGGAGGAAGGCTTCACACACGACGATGAACGACGAGATGTGAAGGATGGAATCCGGAGCCAGATCATGGAAATCGAGCCCGTAGTAGAACATGAGCCCTCTGACAAAGGGATCTAGACTGAAACCTAGCCCTCGGAGGAAGTGGGAGATGAATACGACACTCTCGCCAGGTTCGGGAGCGGGAATGACCTGCCCTCGAGCAGGCAGCCTGTGCGAAATTTTGCCGGTCAAATACCTAGCTTCTCTTAGCTTCTTGATGTCCTCCTCTGTGACAGAGGAGGGCATCCACCGACCTTGAAGGTTGGATCCGGACATGATTGTAGGTCCGAAGCACCTAGCCTGAGCCTTGGGTGTTGGAACTCGAGGTGGGGGAAGGATTCGATTGAGCGCGAGAAGAAGGGGACAGGCCTAGGCCCCTTTATAAAGAGGATGAATATCAAGCGTCCTCCGCGTGGCCGTTTGGGACTTGCCTAAAGTCGCGGAGTCATACCAACAGGCACGATTGGGTTACCCATTCCCATATTGATGAGAATCCCGTGAAAAAAGGGACACAATCTCTGCTTCGACAGGACGTGCCAATAAAAACCGCCTCGCAACACGTGCAGTGGCAGGCTCGGAAAAATGGTTCGTCATGACCAGGCCATGGCAGTACGTCAAAATGAAAAGCTGTCGGAAGATTAGATTTGTGGAAATATTACTCTCTCTATGGTGGTATGTGCAATTTTTTTTGCAGAGTCTGACACTATCCTTGCGTTCAAAATCTTCTATGGAGTATTCGGAGGAGGAACCCGCCTTGCAATGCCGAAGACAATCTGCGCACCGGACTCATCGTCATTGAAGCCTGGTTCAGGGGCTACTGAGGGAGTCCTGGATTAGGGGGTCCTCGGACAGCCGGACTATATCCTTTCGCCGGACTGTTGGACTATGAAGATACAAGCTTGAATACTTTGTCCCGTGTCCGAATGGGACTCTCCTTGCCGTGGAAGGCAAGCTTGGCGATACGGATATGTAGATCTCCTCCCTTGTAACCGATTCT
Organism: Triticum aestivum; assembly: GCF_018294505.1. Lineage (NCBI taxonomy): Eukaryota > Viridiplantae > Streptophyta > Magnoliopsida > Poales > Poaceae > Triticum > Triticum aestivum. Next base: position 53,089,511 of record NC_057805.1, read on the forward strand.
GTGTAACCCTAGCCCCCTCCGGTGTCTATATAAACCGGAGGGTTTAGTCTGTAGGACAACAACAATCATACCATAGCCTAGCTTCTAGGGTTTAGCCTCTACGATCTCGTGGTAGATCAACTCTTGTAATACTCATATCATCAAGATCAATCAAGCAGGAAGTAGGGTATTACCTCCATCGAGAGGGCCTGAACCTGGGTAAACATTGTGTCCCCTGCCTCCTGTTACCATCCGCCTTAGCCGCACAGTTCGGGACCCCCTACCCGAGATCCGCCGGTTTTGACACCGACATTGATGCTTTCATTGAGAGTTCCACTATGCTGTCATCATAAGGCTGGATGGCTTGCCTCATTGTCAAGGACAACATCACCTCTGGGGGAGCCCTGGTTGTAGGCCAAACTCTCCGACTAGGCGGTTTCGTCATGACCGCCTGTTCGGCCGCTGCGCCAACGATGACTTCTCGGGTCATCGAAAACAGCCTCCACGTCGGCTCGGGACTCGCCGAGCAGTTGGATCCAATAGAGCTCTATTCCTTGAACGAGCTCTTGGATCACATCGCTGCCTTGGGAGTCGCTACAGACTATGATCAGATCGGGCTTAAACCCGACCAAAGGGAGATTAACTCCCCGCCGGTCACCCATCAGATAGTGGTGGTGGAGGAGAAATGTGGCGATTCTTCCTCTATCTTGAGGACAAACTATGTCCGGATTCCCGAGCTCTCCAAGCCAGATACCCGTCTACGGGAGGACATCACCCAAACCCTGAACCTAGAATCAGGCAGCGGGCCAGACCTACTGGCAACATCCCGGAGCCCGAACTTCCAAGATCGGAAACTCCTCCGCCCCTGGGTCTCAGATCGGGTCAAGGTTCGGACTTAAATCCACCCACCCACCCAGATATAAACGATCTTTCCCACATTAGACAAGAGCCCCAGGAGACAGTACACCACTATTGGGCCAGATTCCTCCTTGTAATGAACAAGGTCAAGGACTGTCGCGAGGAAGACGCAATTTCATTCTTTTGCAATAATTGCACGGACAAGGGAATCCTCAACGCCATAAGTAGCCGTGACATAGCACACTTCGCTGACTTGGCGGCCATAGTACGGAAGTACTGTGCGATGGAAAGCGCCTGGAAAACCCAAACAAAATTTTGGGATCCTCCGGCTCTGACAAAAACCCCAGTCCGAACTAAAAGGGTGCACTCTCGTAAGTCGCCCGACCCAATTACAAAGAAGCAAAAGCCCACTACAGGGCGTGGAACTATATTGGAGGGATGGCTTAATGGGCCATGCAAAATTCACAGTACAGTGGATACCATACCAACACACAGCCTTAGAGCATGTTGGGCACTCCGGCAGGTGGCCAAGAGCGGTGAGGATCTCCTCATTGACAATACCGCAGAGCACCATCCCGTGGAGAACAACAATACAGTATTGACAGTATTTGAGACCTTCGCCTCAAATAATAGGCGTAAGCGAGCACTCCGCAGCCTTGCCGAAGTCTGCCATGTGGCAGCAATAAATCCATGGAGCGATACGGCTATCACCTTCAATGCCAGTGACGAACCTAAATTCCGAACAGCCCGAGCACCAGCCGCCTTGGTCCTTAGTCCAATTGTGGACGGCTTCCGGCTTACTAAAGTGCTCATGGACGGCGGCAGCGGATTAAACCTCATCTATGAGGAGACTCTTCAAAAAATGGAAATAGACAGAAGCCGCATTGAGCAAAGCAGCACGACCTTCAGAGGAATCATCCCTAGTCGGGAGGCACGATGTGCTGGGAAAATCACACTAGATGTGGTATTCGGCATGCCGGAGAATTATAGGTCCGAAGAAATCACATTCCAAGTGGCCCCGTTCAATAGCGGATACCACGCCCTTCTAGGGCGGGAGGCATTCACGATCTTCCAAGCTATACCCCATTACGGGTACATGAAGCTCAAAATGCCCGGGCCCAATGGAATCATCACTCTAGCTAGTGATCCGGACATAGCACTCCGCGCCGAAAACAAAACAGCCGCACTAGCCCTCGAGGCGCTATCCGAAGCCCTCGCGGCCGAGGAATTAACTGCGTTGCGCTCCACAGTGGACAGGGACGACGTGATACTCGACAAAAGATCCAAGTCCACCTCTTTTAAACCAGCGGATGAAATAGTCAAATTCCAAGTCCACCCAACGGACCCTACAAAAACAACATCCATCGGGGAACAGTTAAACCCCGCTGTAGACGCCGCACTACGGGAGTTCCTGCGCGAGAATTGGGACATATTCGTCTGGCATCCTTCAGACATGCCAGGAATCCCAGGCAGGCTGGCCGAGCATAGCCTTAACATTCTAAAGGGATTCAAGCCGGTCAAGCAGACTCTTCGGCGTTTCTCTGAACCTAAGCGACAAGCCATGGGAGAGGAGCTAGCCAAGTTACTAGAGGCCGGATTTATTAGACAAATAAAACACCCGAACTGGCTAGCAAACCTGGTGATGGTACCAAAGAAGGATAAATCCTGGCGCCTATGCGTCGATTTCAAGGACCTCAACAAGGCTTGCCCCAAGGATCCCTTCCCCCTCCCCCACATCGATCAAATTATCGACGCTACCGCAGGACATTACTCATTGTGTTTCCTCGACGCATACTCCGGATACCATCAAATCAAGATGGAGGAGTCCGACCAAGCCGCAATGGCATTTATCACCCCATACGGCCCCTTCAGTTTTAACACCATGCCTTTTGGGCTTAAGAACGCCGGTGCAACCTATCAACGCATGATTCAGACATGCCTGGAAACACAGATCGGCAAAACAGTGGAGGCATACGTAGACGATGTGGTCGTTAAAACCAGACACGTCGAATCCTTAATAGACGACTTGAGGCTCACGTTCGACAATCTTCAAACATACGACATCAAGCTCAATCCGAAAAAACGCGTTTTCGGCGTGCCCGCCGGAAAGCTCCTGGGATTCATCGTCTCCAGTAGAGGAATCGAAGCAAATCCGGCTAAAATCCGAGCTCTGTCACAGTTGTCTATCCCAACAGACCTCAAGCAAATTCAGAAACTAACTGGATGCATGGCGGCCTTAAGCCGCTTTATCTCCGGATTAGGAGAAAAGGCACTACCCCTTTATCGCCTTCTTCGGCGCACCAAACACTTCGAGTGGACGGATGCGGCCACGGCCGGATTGGAAGAAATAAAAGCCATCCTGGCCACCAACCCAATCTTGGCCGCGCCAAATGTCCGCGAACCAATGTTGCTGTATATAGCGGCAACACACCAAGTTGTAAGCGCAGTGCTCGTCGTCGAACGAGAGATGGACGGACATAAGTTCCCGCTTCAAAAGCCGGTATACTATGTATCCACTGTCCTGACTCCATGCAAATCACGGTACCCACATTATCAAAAGATAGCATACGCGGTCTTCATGGCATCCCGGAAGCTACGACACTACTTTCAAGAATGTTCAATCACGGTGGCCTCTGAAGTACCACTCAACGACATAATAAATAACCGCGATGCCACAGGCCGGATTGCTAAATGGGCTATCAAGCTCCTCCCGTTCGACATAACATACAAACCACGGCGAGCCATTAAGTCGCAAGTACTGGCCGATTTCGTCGCCGAATGGACGGAAGCCGAACTCCCTAAAGAGTACGGCGCGTACTCCAATTGGATCATGCACTTTGACGGTTCAAAGATGCTGGCAGGTCTGGGGGCAGGCGTCGTCCTGACATCCCCCACTGGAGATACAGTCCAGTACGTACTCCAAATATTATACACAGACTCCAACAATGCGGCAGAATATGAGGCCCTGTTACATGGTCTCCGGATGGCAGTCTCCATGGGCATTCAACGCCTGGAGGTGCGTGGGGACTCGAACCTCGCAATATCTCAGATAAATGGAGACTTTGACGCCAAGGATCCAAAAATGGCGGCTTACCGCAACGCCGTCCTCAAAATGTCAGCTCGGTTCGAGGGGCTCGAATTCCACCATGTGGTCCGAGAAAACAATCAAGCGGGGGACATCCTCGCCCGCATCGGCACTAAGCGCGACCCTGTCCCACCCAATATCTTCTTGGAAAGGCTGTTTAAGCCATCCGTGGTATGGGAAGGAGAGACCGGCAACAACAGTCTGAACTTGGCCACAACACCAGATACCGAACACTCTGACGTAATCGGAGGCTCCGCCACCAAAATAACACCTTCCGCCCACGTGATTATGGCTGTCATCGCCCCATGGACAGAACCCTTCCTGGCCTACCTAACTAGGCAGGAACTACCTGAGGACCCAAACGAGGCACGTTGCACTGTGCGGCGGTCTAAAGCCTACAAGGTCCACGAGGGAGAGCTTTATAAGAAAAGCGCTACCGGAGTCCTTCAAAGGTGCATCTCCGAAGAGGAAGGGCGGAAACTTTTGGCAGAAATTCATGCTGGACTTGGCGGCCACCACGCCGCAGCTCGGGCCCTTGTAAGCAAGGCCTTCCGTACAGGTTTCTACTGGCCGACGGCCCGAGCAGACGCACAGGACCTTGTCCAACGTTGCGTCGGTTGCACAGTTTGGCCAACTCGCATCGTTGACCCCAAACCTTGACCCGATCTGAGACCCAGGGGCATCGGCAACCGTCTTCTTGCAGAGATTGTCTTCTTGATTTCTTTCGTGCAGAGATGAAGCAAAAGAAAAAACCTAAAGGAGCCATGGCCTTGGCGTCACCAACGTCGCCGGGATGACGCGACTGCCGTGGTGCGGGCACGACGGCTCGTAGCTGTCGTCGTCACTCGAGTCATGCTCTGAGGAGGCGCTCCTGCTGTTGGAAGAATCGCGGACAAGGCCAAGGGCAAGTTCGCCGTCGGCGGCCTCGCCGCCTCGATCTCCTCCCCTGGGGCAGCATTCCAGGCACCGACCATCCTCGCCGAAGACCTTGAAGAAGAGCGTCGACGCCCCGTCGTACTCGAAGTGGATGGCATGACCTCCCTCCGGGCGGCAGGCACGAGCGATCGCGCCCCATCCTCGAGTCATGAAGACGTCGCCGGAGTCGACTCATCCAGCTCTGGATAAGATTTGCTCTCATTATCTTCACTCGAAGACATAGGATTTTGGTTGAGCATCACTTCAGTCACTCTGACTTTGTTCACTGGGACCCCACTTAACAGTACGGTGGTTCCTATGACTCAACAAAGAAGAAAAGGAAACAACGAAACAACTAGGTCTTCGCGCTCCATAGTCTTCACGCAATGCCTTCTCTTGTCATAGTCTTCAATGTGAATATCTTCACATACCACCATCGTCTTCATACATTTTTAGGGGTCATCTCCGGTAGGTAAACCGAATCAATGAGGGACTACTACCTGTGTTATCCTGCAATTCTCACAAACACATTAGTCCCTCAACCAGGTTTGTCGTCAATACTCCAAAACCAACTAGGGGTGGCACTAGATGCACTTACAGAAATAAGGTAAATATAAAAATAAATTTGGACGGAAAAACAAAACGGGGCTGCCCTGTCTTGGGCGCCACGTGCGAACTCAAACTATCTAGTGCCCAAGGCGAGAAATAGGCTTTTTGAAGCTACATGGGCAGGCAAATAAGTGGGCTGGCTTTACTGGGCCACATCATGTGCGGGCCAAGTACGAAATTCGTGATTGCTAAAAATACAGATGGACGCACAAAAATTTAATACCACCTCGGATAGAAAAATAAATTCTGACGGTGAACGGATGAAAAATCGGTGAAACGAACCTTGCTTTATTAGTAGGTATAGACTAACCGATGCTTCCAGAGACCACCTGGATAGTTGTGTTGGTTGTGTTTCTAGGGAAAGAACTGTTGAGCAAGCTGAATTGCTATTGAATAATATATTGAGTAATGATAATGATTGGACACTTCCTGAACCAACTCCTAAGCCAACTCCAAAGAAAAGGGGTATTCTATTTCTCAGTCCTGAAGATATGCAAGAGGCAAAGAAATCTATGAAAAAAGGGTATTAAAGATGAAGATGTTAAGAATTTACCACCTATTGAAGAAATACATGGTCTTAATAACCCAACACAGGTAGTAAAGGTAAATTCTCTATAGATTTGATGAAGGTGATATTCCTCGTAATAAGTCTGCTAGCCAATGCTTGGATGAGTTTGATAATTTTATTGTTAAACAAGGAAACTTCAATGCTTATGTTGGTAGACAATTGAAACGTAATGCTTATATGGTTGAACACTTGAGTAATTATATGTCTAGAGTTAAAGGTGACCTTAAACTTATTAGTAAACATGCTTCTATGGTTACCACTCAGGTAGAACAAGTGCTTAAATCACAAGATGATTTGCTCAATGAATTAAATAATAAGAAAAATGATAATGTTGTTAGAGTTATGACTAGATGGGGTAGAATGACTCAGGAACCTTTGTATCCTGAGGGCCACCCTAAGAGAGTTGAGCAAGATTCTCAGAGAACTAATGTTGATGCACCTAGTCCTTCTAAGAAGAAGAAAAAGAAAAATGATAGGACTTTGCATGCTTCTAGTGAACCTATTGTTGACACACCTGAGAATCCCAATGAAATTTCTATTTATGATGCTGAAACACAATCTGATAATGAACATGAACCTAGTGATAATGATGATGTTCATGTTGATGCTCAACCTAGCAATAACAATGATGTAGAGATTGAACCTGCTGTTGATCTTGATAACCCACAATCAAAGACTCAACGTTATGATAAGAGAGACTTCGTTGCTAGGAAGCACGGTAAAGAAAGAGAACCATGGGTTCAGGAACCCATGTCTTTTCCTCCTAAACCATCCAAGAAAAAGGATGATGAGGATTTTGAGCGCTTTGCTGAAATGCTTAGACCTATCTTTTTGCGTATGCGTTTGACTGATATGCTTAAAATGAATCCTTATGCTAAGTATATGAAAGATATTGTTACAAATAAAAGAAGATACCGGAATCTGAAATTTCCACCATGCTTGCCAATTATACTTTTAAAGGTGGAATACCAAAGAAACTAGGAGATCCAGGAGTACCAACTATACCATGCTCCATTAAAAGAAACTATGCTAAAACTGCTTTATGTGATCTTGGAGCCGGTGTTAGTGTTATGCCTCTCTCTTTATATCGTAGACTTGATTTGAATAAGTTGACACCTACTCAAATATCTTTGCAAATGGCCGATAAATCAACTGCTATACCTGTCGGTATTTGTGAGGATGTGCCTGTTGTGGTTGCAAACGTTACTATTTTAACGGACTTTGTTATTCTTGATATGTAACACCCCGCATGTAACTTGCCATATTTGTAACTCCGACTCTTGCCATTTTCGGCTATGTGTTATGATATTCCTCCGTGGTCGGGTTTTGTCTTTCGTTTTGCATTTTGTCATTTCATGCATTTTCTTATCATGTCATCATGCGCATTGCATTTGCATACGTGTTCGTCTCATGCATCCGAGCATTTTCTCCGTTGTCCGTTTTGCAATCCGGCGCTCCTATCTCCTCCGGTGCACCCCTCTTGTTTTCTTTCATGTGCGGGTGTCAAACTTTCTCGGAATGGACCGAGGCTTGTCAAGTGGCCCTAGTATACCACCCGGAGACCACCGGTCAAGTTTCGTTCCATTTGGAGGTCGTTTGGTACTCCAACGGTTAACCGGGCATCCGCAGAGTAAATTTGATTGTCCAGCAAAAACCCCCTCAAAAACCAGCCCAAAACCCACCAAACTCTCTTCCATGCTCTAGGTCGTTCGATCACGATCGTGTGGGCGAAAACCGTACCTCATTTGGACTCTCCTAGCTCCATCTAGCTATATAAGAGCATCCCCTCCCGTATACGAAACGCAGATGAAACCCTAGCTTTTTCCCCCGCCGCCGCCGGACACGTCCGCCGCCTCCGGACACTTCGCCGCCGCCGCCCGCAGCCTACCGGAGCGCGCCATGTCGCCTCCTCCCTCTCCCCACGCCGCCGGCCCGCCGGGCCCAGGCCGGGCCCCCCCGGCCCGATCCGCCGCCGCCTCT
>NC_057805.1:53097850-53100126 GCF_018294505.1 Triticum aestivum
CCCGCACCGACCACCGGCCCGCCGCCGCCGCCGCTCCTCTCCCCCCTGGCGCCTTCCTCTCCCTCCGGCCGCCCGGCTCCTCTTCTCTCCCGTCGCCGAGCCCGAGCTCGAGGAGCCCGGCCAGATCCGATCGGGCCACTGTAGCGGTTGACCCCGAGCCCCCTCAAATTTTCTAAGTTTTTTGCATCTTTAATATTATATGCCCCTGTTCATCGTTGCACAACTCTTTGCATGTAGCTCCGATTCGCGCGAGTAATATGTCAAATTGTTCGTCTCATGATGCTCTTTATTGCGTTCAATTGCACCATGTTCATTAGGGGTCATCTTGATGCCCAAATCTCTATTGGAAGAGGGCTAATTGCTGTTATTCTCTGGTTCTTATCAGAACTTGGAGATTTGTCATTTTTGTATGATTTATTCTGTGCATCGTATGGGCATGAGCTCTACATGTGTTTTGAAGTATGCCATGCCATATTTCCAGTGGTGTAGTCCATGTATTTTTATGATCTCTGTGGTGACTAGCACAAGAATGCAAAGTAGGCCCCATAATATTTCTGATTTCAGGGACTTGGTGATTTCTCCAAGTCCTTGTCTGCTGTAATTTTGTTGCCATGTAAACTTGATGTTACAGAGAGATCCATGCATATTTTGGAGATGTTCAGTAAGGATGTTTTGAAGCTATAGTTGTAATTGATCCATTCCTGCAATTTTGTGCAATTATGGACTGACATAGCATGCCTCAATCTTGCTCTACTCTTGCTATAAAATATTTCTGGCAGATTCTTAACATGATATGCAATGTTGCCAAGCTTATTGTAGTTGATCCATACATGCTATGCTATTGTTCTTGCCATGGATAGCTTCATAAACATGCCCTCTTGCTGTAGGTGTGCTTGGTTTGTCATGAATTGCTCTGTACTGGGTGCATCAAGCTCACAAAGAGGCCTACATATTATTATTTCTGCCATGCTCTGTTTTCTGCTAAGTCTGAAACCTGATAACGAAACTTGCTATGTTTACATGCTTGCCATCATAACTTCTGGTCCTTTTTGGCTTATGGTCAGTAAGGGACTTTTGTCATGTGCATCCAGTAGAACACTCCATGCCTTGTTTTGCTATGTTAAGTTCTTGTAGCATGTTGATTTCGTGCTCTGAACATTGCTACCTGATGCTGTTTTCTGCCATGTCCAGTTTTTCTCTAAGTCTGTGAACCTGTTATCTTATGCACATTTGCCATGCTTGTTTGAGCTTGTTATGTTGTGATCTAGCCATATCTCAGTGTTCATCTTTTGCCAAGCATCTCCTGTAGATTACTGCCATGTGCTTTGTTGCTACGTTGGGGTGCTGTAGTATTGTTACTTGTTGCATTCTAAGTGCTATCATGCTGTTTATCGCAGATTCGTGTCATTCTTGTTTTGCTTGCCATTTGCAAACCGTGCATCCGTTTCCGGTGATCTTTATATCGATTTCGACCGAAATCATCTCTTCTTTCCAGTGGCATGCTTGGTTTGTCAAGTTACTTCCATGTTCATCATTTTCCTTCCGAAGCACGCATATGCATCGCACATCATATCTTGCATCCCATACATGTTTTGCATCATGTTGCTTCTGCATTTCTCGTTGTTGATTGTGGTTCCGTTTGTTTGTGTTCTTGTCTTGGGTAGAGCCGGGAGACGAGTTTGTGAACGAGGAACCTTTTGAGTACGCTTACGAGGATCAAGCTTTCGACAACTCTGAGAATCTTGCAGGCAAGATGACCACCCCTCGAAATCACTTCTATCTTTGCTTTGCTAGTTGTTCGCTCTATTGCCATGCTCCGCTACCTATCACTTGCTATATCATGTCTCCCATTTTGCCATGTCAGCCTCTAACCATCCTTTCCTAGCAAACCGTTGTTTGGCTATGTTACCGCTTTTGCTCAGCCCTTCTTATAGCGTTGCTAGTTGCAGGTGAAGTTGAAGTTTGTTCCATGTCGGAACATGGATATGTTGGGATATCACAATATCTCTTATTTAATTAATGCATCTATATATATTTGGTAAAGGGTGGAAGGCTCGGCCTTATACCTGGTGTTTTGTTCCACTCTTGCCGCCCTAGTTACTGATATACCGGGATTATGTTCCTTGAGTTTGCGTTCCTTACGCGGTCGGGTGATTTATGGGACCCCCTTGACAGTTCGCCTTGAATAAAACTCCTCCAGCAAGGCCCAACTTTGGTTTTACTATTTGCCGCCTAAGCCTTTTCCCCCGGGTTTTCGCGAGCCCGAGGGTCATCTT
>NC_057805.1:53100453-53107882 GCF_018294505.1 Triticum aestivum
GGGCCAATGCTCCTTCGAGTGTTGGTCCGAACCGAGCAGCCTGCGGGGCCACCTCGGGGAAACTCGAGGTCTGGTTTTACTCGTAGCTTGACTTATCCGGTGTGCCCTGAGAACGAGATTTGTGCAGCTCCTATCGGGATTTGTCGGCACATTCGGGCGGCTTTGCTGGTCTTGTTTTACCATTGTCGAGATGTCTTGTAAACCAGGATTCCGAGACTGATCGGGTCTTTCCGGGAGAAGGTTTATCCTTCGTTGACCGTGAGAGCTTATGATGGGCTAAGTTGGGACACCCCTGCAGGGTAATATCTTTCGAAAGCCGTGCCCGTGGTTATGAGGCGGATGGGAATTTGTTAATGTCCGGTTGTAGATAATTTGTCACTTGACCCAATTAAAATACATCAACTGCGTGTGTAGCCGTGATGGTCTCTTCTCGGCGGAGTCCGGGAAGTGAACACGGTCTGAGTTATGAATGGCGTAAGTAGGTGTTCAGGATCACTTCTTGGTCATTTGCTAGATGACGCCCGTTCCGTTGCTTCTCTTCTCGCTCTCATTTGCGCAAGTTAGCCACCATATACGCTGATTGCCGCTGCAGTTCCACCTCTTTGCTCCAACCTTTCCTATAAGCTTAAATAGTCTTGATCTCGCGGGTGTGAGATTGTTGAGTCCCCGTGACTCACAGATTCTACCAAAACAGTTGCAGGTGCCGACGATGCCAGTGCAGACGATGGGGTCGATCATAAGTGGGAGTTCGACGAGGAACGTGGTCATTACTATGTGTCTTTTCCTGATGATCAGTAGTGGAGCCCAGTTGGGACGATCGGGGATCTAGCATTTGGGGTTGTCTTATTTTCATCTGGATTTTGACCGTAGTCGGTCGATATGATTGTATTTTGGATGATGTATGATATTTATTTATGTATTGTGTGTAGTGGCGATTGTAAGCCAACTCTTTATCCCATTCTTGTTCATTACATGGGATTGTGTGAAGATGACCCTTCTTGCGACAAAACCACTATGCGGTTATGCCTCTAAGTCGTGCCTCGACACGTGGGAGATATAGCCGCATCGTGGGCGTTACAAGTTGGTAATCAGAGCCATCCCCGACTTAGGAGCCCCCTGCTTGATCGAATCGCTTGCGTTGTTGAGTCTAGAACAAAAATGTTTTGAGTCTTAGGATTATATATATCGGAGAGTAGGATTCTTTTACTCCTCAGTCCCTTCGTCGCTCTAGTGAGGTCTCCTGACGTAGAAGTTTTGACTATTCTCTCCTCAAATTTCACTAAAAAAAAATTTAGGATCACGCGGGTATCTTGGAATCGTTCCGATGGTTTTGTGACGAGAACATTGTTCTTGGTGCCTCCTGACATTTAGGGGTTGTGGCAGTGTCCCAGGGAGTTGAGCTCCGAGGTGTTGTCGTCACAATTTTATCGTTGCAGTTCTGGAATACCTGAGTTTCACCGACATCGAAATCTCTTTTATGCAGTTGTTGGTGAGATCACCTCGACGCCACCCAGTACTGGGGCGGGAGTTCAGGAGTATTGCCATAACTTGTATAACGGATGTTTTTCGAAGGTTGAGGTAAACGATTTCCGGAGTTTTCTTGGTTATGTGTTGACGGATGGATACAGCTGGATCTAGGTATTGTTAGTTTGGGTGATATATTTTGTGTCCCCTGTATCCCCTACACCAGATTGCATAACCAGAAAGTTTCGGGAGTTTATAAGTGGGAATTCAAGTAGCCTTAGGATATCTTTCCGACAGACGCATGATATGAGATTGGGGTTCGACGTCTAGTGGTCCGCCTTTCCACGGTTGATTTTACAGTGGTCTCGTAGTGTCTTAAAGAGTCCATGGCTATGCCGACTCGGGGATGCTTCGTATGTCATGTGCACAGCCTTGTACATGATGGTGTTGTACGATTGAGCCCGTGTGGGCCCCACCACGAAAACTTCGGACGAAATCTCTATCATATGTTTGTTCCGGCTTATTCTGCAAGCCAATACTTTGTTTTATTTTGTATTGTGGTATTCGAGTTGCTTCGAATTCATATGTTGATTCCATATCTTTTTCAAGTGGCTTCTCAACTTATGGAAGTGTGATGATTTACTACGGAATTCATTCGTTCATCTTCGTTCGAATGTCTATTGTGAAGACTATATGTTGCAATTTCTATCCGTTGATTCTACTTATCTATTTGTCTATCAAGATGCTAACGGATGTCACCCTCTTCAGGATGGCTCCGCCAACGCGTCAGAATCCGGATCGCAATGAAGGGAGTCTAGCGAACCCTCCGCCACCACCTCCACCTCCGGAGGCATGGCAAGCTATCATGGCAGCCACCAACGCCAATGCTCAAATGATTCTGCAACTCTTGCAAGAACGTACTCAAGGGCAAGGCAATCAAGGCAATCAAGGTCAAGGCAACAATCAGCTTCACTTTGCCACTCTCAACCAGTTTCTCGCAAATCAGCGCAAGTCTTTCAGCTACTGTGCCGAGGCCACGGATGCCGATGATTGGCTCGTGGACATAAACAAGCATTTTGAATGTAGCAATGTCAGGCCTGAGGACTATGTCAAGTTCGCTTCTTTCCAGCTCAAGGACCAAGCTGCTGATTGGTATCAACAATACAAAGATTCCAGAGGAGGTCGTGTGATCACTTGGACTGACTTCTGTCGGGACTTCAAAGCGCACCACATTCCACAAAGTGTTGTTGAGAGCAAGCGTGAGGAGTTCCGCAATCTCAAGCAAGGCAACATGTCTGTGTATCAATACAACATCCAGTTTCAGTAACTTGCTCGCTTCGCTAAACAAGACGTTCCTGATGAGAAGAGCATGATCTATCACTTCAGAGGTGGCCTTAAAGAGGATCTGCAGTTAGCTCTTGTTCTTGTTGAGTCTACTCAGTTTGATCAATTCTATAATATGGCATTGAAGCAAGAGGCTGCTCAGCTCAAGTGTGAGGCTTCTAAGAAGAGAGTCAGAGACGCAGTTCAGTCTTCTTCTTCCTCACTTGTGACAGCTAAGCGACAGAAGTTCTGGTTGCCTCCTCCTCCTCCGTTTTGTCAGCCTTATCAGCAGAAGAACAAAGGTGGCCATGGTTCTTCCAACTCTTCCAACTCTGGCTATCAGAACAAGTCTCAGAATCAAGCTCCAAAGTCCAATGCTCCTTATCACCGTCCACTCTCAGAGGTGACTTGCAACAAATGTCAGCAGAAAGGTCACTATGCTAACAAGTGCTTCAACCAAAGGCGTCTTCCTCCTCCTCCTCCTGTCAGATCTTCCAGCAATGCAGTGGTCAAGCATAATCCAAAGTCTGCAAAGGTGAACATGATGAATGCAGCTCAAGCGGAGGAATCTACTGATGTGATAATGGGTAATCTTCCTGTTAATGATATTCCTGCAAAAGTTCTTTTTGATACTGGTGCATCTCTTTGTTTCATGTCAAGACCGTTTTTTGCCAAGCATGAATTCACTTGTTCTCATCTGAGTAAACCCATGGATGTCGTTTCTCCGGGCAAACGTTTGAGTTCTAGTATGATGGTTCCGGATGTTTCCATCAAGATGGGCGACTATGAATTTCAGTCTTCTCCAATTGTTCTTGGTGACTCGGATATTGATCTTATTCTTGGGATGGACTGGCTTTCTAAGCACAAGGCTCAACTTGATTGTGCTGCCAGGGAAATTCAATTGACACACTCGTTTGAGGATGTGATTATTTTTGCCGCTCGTGATGAAACCATTTGGTTTTTCTCTCTCAATGAGAAGGGCGAATTGAATGCCATCTCTCAAATTCCAGTCGTTTGTGAGTATCAAGATGTCTTTCCAGAAGAGCTTCCGGGTATGCCTCCTCATCGGCCAGTTGAGTTCGTTATCGAACTAGAGCCTGGCACTGAACCCGTTTGCAAGCGTCCATACAAGCTTGGACCCAACGAGCTGAAGGAATTGAAGAAATAGCTCGATGAACAAGAGCGTCCGGGTTTGATCAGACCGAGTTCTTCTCCATGGGGTTGTGGTGTTCTTTTTGTCAAGAAGAAGGATGGCACGGACCGACTTTGTGTCGACTACCGTCCATTGAACAAGAAGACAATCAAGAACAAGTATCCACTTCCCAACATCAATGAGCTATTTGAGCAACTCAAAGGGGCTAAAGTATTCTCGAAGCTTGACCTTCGTATGGGTTATCATCAGATTCGCATTTGTGAAGAAGATATTCCCAAGACAGCATTCAGAACAAGCTTTGGTTCTTATGAATATACTGTCGTGTCTTTCGGCCTTGTCAATGCTCCTCCAGTGTTCTCTCGGATGATGAATTTCATCTTCAACCCCTATACCAATGAATTCGTCCTGGTGTATCTCGATGATATCTTGGTCTTCTCCAAGAATAAGCAGGATCATGCCAAACATTTGCGATTGGTGCTCGACAAGCTCAGAGAGTATCAATTCTATGCGAAGTTCTCTAAATGTGAGTTTTGGCTCGATGAAGTTCTTTTCCTTGGTCACATCATCTCTGCCAAGGGCATCGCTGTTAACCCCGAGAAGGTGTCCGCAATTGTGAATTGGGAACCTCCTCAAAATGTCAAGCAGCTCGCAGTTTTCTTGGTCTTGCAAGCTATTGCCGAAGATTCGTTGAGAATTTCTCCAAGATTGCAAAGCCTCTTTCCAACCTCCTTCAGAAGCATGTGAAGTATGTCTGGTCTCCTGAGTGTGACGTTGCTTTCAACACTCTCAAAGAGAAACTAGTCACAGCTCCTGTCTTGACTCCTCCTGATGAATCCAAGCCGTATGAAGTTTTCTGTGATGCTTCTCTCCAAGGTCTCGGTGCTGTGTTAATGCAAGAGAAGAAAGTTGTGGCATATACCTCTCGTCAGTTGAAGCCCAACGAGAAGAACTACCCCACTCACGATCTTGAGTTGGCGGCAGTTGTCCATGCATTAATAACGTGGAGACATCTCTTGTTGGGAAGACAAGTGGACATTTTCACTGATCACAAGAGTCTCAAGTACATCTTCACTCAGCCCAACCTCAACCTCATGCAGACTCGATGGGTCGAAATGATTCAAGAGTACAATCCGAGTATTGAATATACTCCAGGCAAGGCCAATGTCATTGCAGATGCTTTAAGCAGGAAGGCTTATTGCAACAGCTTAATCCTCAAGCCTTTCCAACCGGATCTTTGTGAAGCTTTCCGCAAGCTGAATCTCCAAGTTGTCCCTCAAGGCTTTCTTGCCAACCTCATAGTCTCTCCTACTTTGGAAGATCAAATTCGTGAGGCACAACTCCTTGATGCCATGGTGAAGAAGGTGAAACGTGGTATCGACAAGGGTCTTTCCAAATACAAGTGCTATCGCATTGATGACAGAGACACTTTATTCTTCGAGGACCGGATTGTGGTTCCTAAAGGTGATCTAAGGAAAGTCATAATGAACGAGGCGCACAATTCTCTCCTTTCCATTCATCCTGGAAGTACGAAGATGTATCATGACCTCAAGCAGTCGTATTGGTGGACTCGAATGAAGCGAGAAATTGCTCAATTCGTGAATGAATGTGATGTCTGCCGAAGAGTGAAAGCAGAACACCAACGACCATCTGGTCTCCTCCAACCTCTTGCTATCCCAGAATGGAAGTTTGATCATATCGAAATGGACTTCGTGACTGGTTTTCCAAAGTCCAAGCGTGGAAATGATGCTATCTTCGTTGTCATTGACAAGCTTTCTAAAGTGGCTCATTTCCTTCCAATCAAAGAATCCATCACAGCAGCTCAGCTGGCAGAGCTCTACACCTCCAGAATTGTCTCCTTGCACGGCATTCCACAATTGATTTCTTCAGATCGTGGAAGCATCTTCACCTCTAAGTTCTGGGACTCCTTCCAGAAGGCCATGGGCACTAACATTCGCTTCAGCACAGCTTTCCATCCTCAAACTAGTGGCCAAGTTGAGCGAGTCAATCAAATTCTTGAAGATATGCTCAGGGCTTGTGTCATTTCCTTTGGCATGAAATGGGAAGATTGTCTTCCATATGTTGAATTCTCCTACAACAACAGCTTCCAAGCGAGTTCGGGCAAGGCCCCATTCGAGATTCTCTATGGCAGAAAGTGCCGTACTCCTCTCAATTGGTCAGAGACTGGTGAACGCCAACTTCTTGGCAATGACTTAATCACTGAAGCTGAAGAAATGTGTAAAGTCATCCGTGATAATCTCAAAGCCGCGCAATCGCGCCAGAAGAGTTACTATGATAGTAAGCATCGTGATTTGGCTTTCGAGATCGGAGACCATGTCTACCTCCGCGTCTCTCCAATGAAAGGCACTCGTCGCTTCGGTATCAAAGGGAAGCTTGCCCTAGATACGTGGGTCCTTTCAAGATCATTGGCAAAAGAGGCGACCTCGCCTATCAACTTGAGCTTCCTTCCAACTTCGCGAACGTGCACGATGTGTTCCACGTGTCACAGCTCCGCAAGTGCTTCAAGGCGCCTGAGCGCACTATCAACTTCGAAGAGATTGACCTCCAAGAAGATTTGTCTTATCATGAGCACCCCGTTGCTATTCTTGAAGAAACTGAGCGCAAGACTCGCAACAAGTCAATCAAATTCCTGAAAGTGAAGTGGTCGCACCATTCTGACCGAGAAGCCACCTGGGAACGCGAGGACCATCTCCGTTCCGAATATCCGGAGTTCTTTAAGTCCTAGATCTCGGGACGAGATCCTCTCGTAGTGGTGGAGTGTTGTAACACCCCGCATGTAACTTGCCATATTTGTAACTCCGACTCTTGCCATTTTCGGCTATGTGTTATGATATTCCTCCGTGGTCGGGTTTTGTCTTTCGTTTTGCATTTTGTCATGTCATGCATTTTCTTATCATGTCATCATGCGCATTGCATTTGCATACGTGTTCGTCTCATGCATCCGAGCATTTTCCCTGTTGTCCGTTTTGCAATCCGGCGCTCCTATCTCCTCCGGTGCACCCCTCTTGTTTTCTTTCATGTGCGAGTGTCAAACTTTCTCGGAATGGACCGAGGCTTGTCAAGTGGCCCTAGTATACCACCCGGAGACCACTGGTCAAGTTTCGTTCCATTTGGAGGTCGTTTGGTACTCCAACGGTTAACCGGGCATCCGCAGAGTCCATTTGATTGTCCAGCAAAAACCCCCTCAAAAACCAGCCCAAAACCCACCAAACTCTCTTCCATGCTCTAGGTCGTTCGATCACGATCGTGTGGACGAAAACCGTACCTCATTTGGACTCTCCTAGCTCCCTCTAGCTATATAAGAGCATCCCCTCCCGTATACGAAACGCAGATGAAACCCTAGCTTTTTCCCCCGCCGCCGCCGGACACGTCCGCCGCCTCCGGACACTTCGCCGCCGCCGCCCGCAGCCTACCGGAGCACGCCACGTCGCCTCCTCCCTCTCCCCACACCGCCAGCCCGCCGGGCCCGCC